>NC_057813.1:61545571-61585826 GCF_018294505.1 Triticum aestivum
TAAGCCCCCGAGTGGGAGGTTTGCTCTCCACTCGGTAGGATTTTCAATTACTTAGGCGAGTACTGGACTGCAGCTAAGCCCCTGAGTGGGAGGTTTGCTCTCGACTCGGTAGGATTTCAAATACTTAGGCGAGTACTGGACTGCAGCTAAGCCCCCGAGTGGGAGGCAGACTCGCCACTAGGTAGGATTTTCAAATACTTAGGCGAGTACTGGACTGCAGCTAAGCCCCCGAGTGGGAGGCAGACTCGCCACTCGGTAGGACTTTCAAATACTTAGGCGAGTACTGGAGTGCAGCTAAGCCTCCGAGTGGGAGGCAGACTCGCCACTCAGTAGGATTTTCAAAATACTTAGGCGAAACGGATTCGCAGCTAAGCCTCCGAGTGAGAGGCTTGCTCGTCACTCGGTAGGAATTTTTTTTACAAACTTAGGCAAAACGGATTCGCAGCTAAGCCACCCACTGGGGGATTTCTCACATAAAGAAAAGCAACAACAATCAATGGAAAATTATAACACTTTTGTCTTTGATAAACAAACTATAGGAGTACTTTTATTACATCTCATCCGAGTGAGTACTTAAGTGTAAAAGGGGCGGAGCAGGTCCGCATTCCAAGCTCGTGGCTCATCAATCTGGCGGCCGACATTGTAAAGACGGTATGCTCCATTGTGGAGAACTTTGGTGATGATGAAGGGGCCTTCCCAAGTAGGGGCAAGTTTGTGTGGCTTCTGTTGGTCCACTAGGAGGACCAAGTCTCCTTCTTGGAAGGCTCGACTCTTCACGTTTCTGGCATGGAATCGACGCAAGTCTTGCTGATAGATGGTCGATCGGATCATGGCCATCTCTCTTTCTTCTTCTAGAAGGTCGACTGCATCCTGCCGGGCTTGTTCTGCTTCATCTTCAGAGTAGAGCTCAACTCGGGGTGCATTGTGAAGCAGGTCACTCGATAGAACTGCTTCGGCTCCATAGACCAGGAAGAACGGAGTTCGCCCAGTCGACTGATTAGGAGTAGTCCTCAATCCCCAAAGAACTGATGGAAGTTCGTCGACCCACGCGCCTGCTGCGTGTTTGAGATCACGCATCAACCAGGGTTTCAGTCCTTTGAGAATTAGGCCGTTAGACCTTTCTGCTTGTCCATTCGACTGGGGGTGAGCAACAGAAGCGTAGTCGACTCGCTTGCTGTCGGTGTCAAAACCGGCGGATCTCGGGTAGGGGGTCCCGAACTGTGCGTCTAGGCGGATGGTAACAGGAGACAAGGGACACAATGTTTTACCCAGGTTCAGGCCCTCTTGATGGAGGTAAAACCCTACGTCCTGCTTGATTGATATTGATGATGTGTGTATTACAAGAGTAGATCTACCACGAGATCAAGGAGGCTAAACCCTAGAAGCTAGCCTATGGTATGATTGTTGTTCGTCCTACGGACTAAAGCCATCCGGTTTATATAGACACCGGAGAGGGCCAGGGTTACACAGAGTCGGTTACAATGGTAGGAGATCTACATATCTGTATCGCCAAGCTTGCCTTCCGCGCCAAGGAAAGTCCCATCCGGACACGGGACGAAGTCTTCAATCTTGTATCTTCATAGTCTTGGAGTCCGGCCGATGATGATAGTCCGGCTATCCGGACACCCCCTAGTCCAGGACTCCCTCAGTAGCCCCTGAACCAGGCTTCAATGACGATGAGTCCGGCGCGCATGTTGTCTTCGGCATTGCAAGGCGGGTTCCTTCTCCGAACAATTTATAGAAGATTGTGAACACCAGGATAGTGTCCGGCTCTGCAAAATAAATTCCACATACCACCATAGAGAGAATGATATTTACACAAGTTCGATCTGCTGACGCATTTGGTGGCGTGACGTCACACCACTACCAAGCCTTTACTCAAATCGTTTTTATTGTACCATCCCAGCGTGTTTAGCGAAGCGGTTTCCTTGGCACGTCTTGTCGAAGCAGAGATCGTGTTCCCCTTATTCCGGGATTCCCATAAATACGGACGTGGGTAACCCAACCGCGCCTGTTGCTGTGCCCCCTCCATCGAAGGCGGGTTCCAAACAGTCACGGGGACGACTCTTGGTATTCTTCCTCTTTATAATGAGACCAAGGCCCGTTCTTTTTCTTCAATCCTCAATCGAATCCGCCCCTCGCCCCGAGTTCCAACACCCAGGGCTCCAGATTCGGGTACTTTCGACCTTCGACAATGTCCGGCTCCGACCTACGAGGCCGGTGGATGCTCTCCTCCATCATGGAAGAGGACGTGCTAAAGCTGAGAGACGCCAGGTACTTAACCTACGAGATTTCGCATAGGTTGCCTACCCGAGGGCAAGTTATTCCTACTCCCGAGCCCGGCGAGAGCGTCGTGTTTATGTCTCACCTCCGTCGGGGTTTAGGCTTCCCGATGGATCCCTTCGTGAGGGGGCTCATGTTTTACTATGGGCTGGAATTCCATGACTTGGCTCCGGAGTCCATCCTCCACATCTCATCATTCATTGTCGTCTTCGAAGCCTTCCTCCGCACTACCCCTCACTTCGGCTTGTGGCTCAAAACCTTCAACGTGGAGCCGAAGATGATTGATGGGCGTCAGGCAGAGTGCGGCGGGGCGGTTATAAGCAAGAGGGCCGATGCTCCATGGCCCGAGGGCTCTTTTCAGGAGGAGCTCGGCTTGTGGCAACAGGAGTGGTTCTATATCACCGCTCCCAGGGGCAGCAGGCAGAAGCCGCCGCCCGTCTTTCGCCCAGGCCCTCCACAACGGCTGACATCATGGGTCAACAAGGGGCTTGACTAGGGGCCTTCCAAAGACGTACCCCTGTTGCAGGACCGGATTCGAGACCTGCAAGAAAGGGAGATCAATCTGGTCATAGTGGCATAGGTTATGCTGATTCGGTGCCTTCTGCCCTGCAAACGTTGCCCCCTCTGCCTGTGGGAATTTAATCCAGAGGGACCACAAGCTCTCCAACACTTCATGGGTTTGACACCTGTGGAGATGTACAAACTGTTCTTCAGACCGCAAGAGATGCATCCGGACTTGACCGAGGATGCTGGCATGAGCTGCAATCGCCCGGATACTCAAGCAAGTAGCCCTGTGTCCAGATATATTGTCCATTTATTTATCATGGGTTTTGCCTTTTAACCAGCTATCCCTTGGACAGGAGTGGATAGCGCAAGCAAAACTGATACGGTGTCCGGCCCCCCTCCCTAAGATCACACAGGATCCCGTGTTAATCAAAATGTTGGAGGTTGCACCTTCGGAGGAGTGCGAAGGGGGGGCACAGGGAAACTACCACCTCTGCCAAGGAGGCTTTCAGTAAGGGGGGAATTGAGAATCCCTCCTTCCAGGGGGAGAAGAGGACCGCATCCGAAGACCCGGAGGCCAAGGCCTCAAAGCGGGGAAAGAAATCCGCATCGGAAGGTCCTGTGCAGGGGAGAGCCTCGGCAATACTGTCTCCTCAGAGGAATCAGCCCTCCAACGAGCCGTAAGTAAAAAGGGGGAATTTTGTAATAGGGGACACCCCTGCTTTATTTCTAAGGGTAACCGAAGTTTTCCCCTTGTAGTTCGGATCTCAGCCCATCTCAGCAGAGCTCATCTTCGGGGGACCTTCGTCCAGAGATGATGGAGAGCGAAACGCCTCCATCTGCCGCCCCGTCGGAAGGGGCAGACGACCCTGAGGTGTCGTCACGGAGGGTCTCCCCGAGTCCGGCGGGGCCGGGGAGTTCGGCACCCACTGGAGTACGGCCGGTGGAGCTGCAAGATTTGCTCAAGAGGGCGTCTATCTCAGAAGATCACCGCACATTAATGAGTATGGTGATTGAAAGGATTTCATCCGCCGAGATCGGGTTGTATGAGGCCGCCGGAAGTTTGCTGACGGGGTTTGAGGAACGCAAAAAATGACATACCTTTTGATAGTTTTACACATGGAGTGCACCCTGTATAGATAGTAGCCCCTGAGACTTGGTATGCTGTCGAAAGCGACAGCGTGTCGAGGATCATAATCTCAGTTATAGCATGTCGCCTTTCTTATGCAGGTGGAGGAACGTTCGGTGGCCAGCCGGACTGATGGAATTGCCGAGCTGAAGCGGCAACTCGACGTTGTGGATGCAGACATTGCGCTAGTCAATAAATGACTTAATGAGTCACAAGGTAGGTGGTTGCCCCGCGGTCACTTAGTAAGGGAGCTGATGCCCGTTCCTTACAATTTGTATGCTTGATGTAGATGGTGCCGCTGCTGTGGAAGACCTTCGAGTAGAGCTTGCTCGAGCCAAGGAGCAAGCCAGGAAAAGTGATGTGGCTGCCTTGAAGGCAGCGGAAGAGCTAGAAGCCGAAAAGGCTGCTCACTGCCGAAGCAGGGAGGAGATGGCCGGAATGGCCGTGAAATTAAAAGATGCTACCGACCGCTATGAGGTTCTTGAAGGAGAACGCCGAGCGAAGCGAGAGGACCTGAAGAGGGCCGCCGCCGAAGCCAAGGATGCCCGTAGTGCGATGCAGGCTATGAAGGAGGAACTGCGTCAGGCCGTAGATATTGCGGCTGGAAAGCCCTTTCTGCTGCGTAGGAAGTTCACGGATCTGAAGTATGCTCAGTTGGGCCAATTGTGTGGTGCGGAGGATCCTTATCTGGATTTGGCGGCGAGTGCGGCGGACGCGGTCGTGCACTTCCGAAGCCAGAAGGATCACAAAATGGAAGAGCTTTTTTGGTCTCAATTCCATAGTCCGGAGCGTCCACTTCCGTTGACTGACCGGCTGGCTGAGTGGGCTGAGTTGAATAGATTGTCCGGACTTGCCATGACAGGTGTGGTCACTCATCTGTGGCCAGAAAGGCCCAAGCCTGAGAGTTATTTTGGCTTGTTGCAGCGATTCCTTGGGGCGGTGCCGTATATCGAGGCGATGAAGCGGTCGGCATGCATAGAAGGTGCACGGATGGCTCTCGCCCGTGTTAAGACATACTGGGCGGAGATGGATGCCACCGCTGTTGCATCCCGGGGTTCGGACAAAGGCCGATTGCCCGCCGAGCACTATTTTGAGGAAGTCCTGCAGGGCGCTCGTTTAATAGAGTCGTAGTGCTCGAAAGATGTTATTTTCAAATGACGTGTATGATTTATGAGATCATGTTTATAATGCAATAGCTTTTTATACTTGTGCGTTCAAGTATTGAACTATCTCCTGTGCGGCCGTGTATGTATAACCTGAAAGATGGCAGTCTTTGGCTTCAGCCCCCACGCACATGGTGCGGGGGTGTTTGCAAAAAGAAAAGCGCTTTTTCACACTTAATCCAACGTCTTGGTCCTTTGAAGGAGTTGATAGCGTAGCAAACTAGGCAACCGGTCTATAATGATTTATCACTTTCACTTAGCCATAGGAGCTCGAAGGTGGGGCGACTATATAGCCCCTAGAGGCACCGCGCTTCTCCGAACTCGGGGAGCGTATGTGCCTGACCGGGAAGCGGTCCTTCGTCAAAGCGGAGGAATTCTAAACAATCCAGTAGTCGATCGAGTGGTTGACCAGTCTCTCGCTATATCATGACAGTCAGTTTTCGGCTTTCTCTACTGAGGTGCTCGGCCAGCCGAACCGGGGCACAATCGCAGTAGTTCTCCTGGTGCCGTGGTAGCCGATGGTGCGGAACGTAAGGCAGCAAAACACAGGAGCTGGGCAAACCCAACATTTGACCAAAGACATGATTCGGAGCTGATGCATATAAGGCCTAACTCGAGACGCCGAACACTCCCTGAGGTGTTCGGTCTTTATGATACCGGGCATGACAATGCCCTAAGCCCCTAGTGTCCAGGTACGGGCGGGAACTTCTGACGCGGCCAATGCCAAAACGCCAGCCTCCTCCTCGGTTATGGTAAGAAACCGGGGGATGTGTATCAACAAGAGACAGTAAGAAAGGTTTATGCAGGGTCTTAATCTGAAAAGAATCCTTGTAACGGGTCCCTGCTGCACGTCTGCGCCTATGTCTCCGTTGTGCTGTATCCTGGATGGGTGTAGCACGTGCTTCATCTGTAAAGGAGAAGAACTTAGTTTGGAAAAGTATCATGCAAAAGGTGTAGTGAAAATAACGTATGATGAATTTGAGCTTTATTGGCTCTCATTGTTTGTACATGCATCCCCTTGTAAAGGGGTATGCGGCGGTGAAGCCCCTTGTTTATTTATGCCGGACTCGCCTAACCGTGTCCAAGGTCTGAATGACCTGTTTTAGGGCTTTGACCAGCAAGGTCGGATTAGTGTGCGGCTGTCATAGCAGTCTCGCATTTTCCGTGGTCGAGGAACACTCAGATTTACCCTTTGCTGAGATTATGCCGTATGGACCAGGCATTTTAAGCGTAAGAGACGCGTAATGCGGTATTGCGTTAAAGTGGGCGAATGCTTTGCGTCCCAGTAGTGCTTGATAGCTACTTTTGAATGGGGCGATATGGAAAATGAGCTTTTCACAACGGAGGTTGTCGGATGAACCGAACACAACCTCTAGTAGTACAGAGCCTGTATATTTGGCGTAAAGGCCAGGCGTCACTCCTTTGAAGGAAGTGCTGCTATGGTGAATTTCGGTAGGGTCTATCCCCATTCTGCGGACGGTGTCCTGGTATAGCAGGTGCCGCACTATGTTTCTGTGTTATCACATGGAGTTAGTTCACTGTTTTGACTTCTAGTGGGAAAGTCTTCTGTTTTCCGGCGTGCTTCTTGTGGGGTTCGTCGTCTTCGCTTGGTGTGTCGGACCCCTTGCGTTCGGCGTTAAGTCGGCCGGACTGCTTGAAGACCCAACAATCTCTGTGGGTATGGTTTGCAGGCTTCCCGGGGGTACTATGTATTTGACATATCCTATCCAAAATTTTGTTTAGGTTGGATAGCTCGTCACTGTTGTCCTTGAGGGGCAGTGTTTAATTATTCAGCCGAGAGCTTTTGAATCCGGTGTTGACCGCCGTGCTATTTGGGCCATTTTCCTTATTCCGGCGCTGATCTTTTCTGCGTCGTGATTTCCCATTTCCATCCCTGACTTCGTATGTACTCGGGTCGCTGGTGCTGCATCTAGCCAGCCAGCTGTCTTCCCCCGCGCAAAAGCGGGTCATGAGGCTTGTTAGTGCGGCCATTGTTCTTGGTTTTTCCTGGCCGAGGTGTCTGGCGAGCCATTCGTCATGGACGTTGTGCTTAAAGGCTGCTAAGGCTTCGGCGTCCGGACAGTCGACTATTTGGTTCTTTTTGGTGAGGAACCTGTTCCAAAATTTTCTTGCTGACTCTCCGGGCTGTTGAGTTATGTGACTTAAATCGTCTGCATCCGGAGGGCGGACATAAGTCCCCTGAAAATTTGCTCGAAACGCATCCTCGAGCTCTTCCCAACTTCCAATGGTGTTTTCTGGGAGGCTTTTGAGCCAATGCCGAGCTGGCCCTTTGAGCTTGAGGGGTAGGTATTTTATGGCATGGAGATCGTCTCCTCTGGCCATATGTATGTGTAGGATATAATCCTCAATCCAGACTCCGGGGTCTGTTGTTCCGTCATATGCCTCTATGTTGACGGGTTTGAATCCCGCTGGAAATTCATGGTCCAGTACCTCATCGGTGAAACATAGTGGGTGTGCAGCGCCCCTGTATTTAGGTGTGCCGTTGTCTTCAAATATTCGGCGGGTTGTATTGCTCCCTGGAGTCTTCTTTTTTGGCCCATAGATGGACCTAACCGGGCCATCTTTTTTGCGAGGATCTTTATGTGGATCGTATGCTGGCTTGTGTGCGGTGCCCCTTGCCGCTCTTAGCCTGTCATCTGGTCGTCTATCCGGCCAGGCGGCGTTTTTGTTTTTTGACTGAGGGGGCTCTACGGCCTCCTCGTCAAATTCAGGCAACAACTTGCGCTTCGGGTAGCTCTTCGCCTGTTGACTATTGCCATATTTATCTACAGTATTGAGTACTTTGCTCCATCTCATTCTGAGTGTGTCCTCCGCTGTTCTGAGCTTCCGCTTTTGCTTCTTCAGACTTCTTGCAGTGGCGACGAGCCTTTTATGAAGGTTCTTATGCTCTGGTAGTTTGTCGGGCGTGAGATCGCCTTTTTCGCTGGTGATGGGTTGCTTGCCCAATCCATCCTGTTCGGATGGTTGCTTGGTGGCATGTTCATCGTCCACTGCTTCACCCTGCTCTAAGGCTGGGTCAGTATGGGTACTGTTGTTATCGAGGCGGGACTTCGGGCGGTGCTTGCGTCGCCGTTTTGGTTGTTTGTTGGGGGAGTTGTCCTTCGCCACGTCCCGTTGTTCCTCGTAGTCGCTTCCTTTTGGTGTATCCACCATGTATATGGCATATGATGAGGTAGCTTTCCAGTGCCCAGTAGGCGCTGGTTCTTGGTCGTCTCCGGCATCGTCGTCCATACCGTCGATGTCTTCAGAGTCGAAGTCTGGCATGTCGGTTAGATCGTCGATAGTGGCTACCAAGTGGGTCGTGGGTGGGATTTGAATTTCTTCGTCGTCCGTATCCCAACCGTCCTGACCGCAGTCCGGCCAGGGCTCTCCTGATAACAAGAGATACTTTAGCGAACTCAAGATGTCGCCGAAAGGTGAGTGTTGAAAGATGTCCGCAGCGGTGAACTCCATGATCGGCGCCCAATCAGATTCGATTGGAGGGGGCGCGGGAGGTTTGGAGTCCGGCAAGGAATCCGGCACCTCGGAGTCACGAGCTTCATAAGGGACTAGGTTAGTGTTCGGCTCTATCGCCGTAGAGGTTGCAGCCCCCGAGGCGGTGTCTAGCCACCCGTCCTCGATCTGCGCAGCCGGCTCCGGATTGAAGATCGGAGCGGACTCGTGTACGGCCTCCAGGTTACTGTTCGGCTGCAGAGCTAAGTCATGCCCGTCGTGACAGTGCGGCACGCTCGGCTGTGGCTCGAATCCATCGAAGATCAAGTCCCCGCGGATGTCAGCCGTGAAGTTCAAACTTCCAAATCTGACCTGACGGCCAGGGGCGTAGCTTTCGATCTGCTCCAGATGGCCAAGCGAATTGGCCCGCAGTGCAAAGCCGCCGAATACAAAGATCTGTCCGGGGAGGAAGGTCTCCCCCTGTTCTTCGTCGTTGTTGATGATCGAAGAAGCCATCGAGCCTATCGGTGACGACACAGAGGAACTCTCAATGAAAGCACCAATGTCGGTGTCAAAACCGGCGGATCTCGGGTAGGGGGTCCCGAACTGTGCGTCTAGGCGGATGGTAACAGGAGACAAGGGACACAATGTTTTACCCAGGTTCAGGCCCTCTTGATGGAGGTAAAACCCTACGTCCTGCTTGATTGATATTGATGATGTGTGTATTACAAGAGTAGATCTACCACGAGATCAAGGAGGCTAAACCCTAGAAGCTAGCCTATGGTATGATTGTTGTTCGTCCTACGGACTAAAGCCATCCGGTTTATATAGACACCGGAGAGGGCCAGGGTTACACAGAGTCGGTTACAATGGTAGGAGATCTACATATCCGTATCGCCAAGCTTGCCTTCCACGCCAAGGAATGTCCCATCCGGACACGGGACGAAGTCTTCAATCTTGTATCTTCATAGTCTTGGAGTCCGGCCGATGATGATAGTCCGGTTATCCGGACACCCCCTAGTCCAGGACTCCCTCACTTGCCCTGAGAAGCGCAAAAGCCTTTGAATTGGTCGAAATCGAAGTTTGACCCATTATCAGTGATGATGCTATGCGGGACTCCATATATGAATATCAACTCTCTGATGAAGCTGATAGCAGTGCCGGCATCAAGATTCTTGATAGGCTTGGCTTCGATCCACTTAGTGAACTTGTCAACTGCCACCAGTACATGGGTGAAGCCACTCCTGCCAGTTCTCAGTGGCCCAACCATATCTAATCCCCAAACAGCGAAGGGCCAGACAATTGGAATGATCTTCAAGGCTGAGGCGGGCTTGTGTGACATATTGGAATAGAACTGACATCCTTTACACTTGTCGACTATCTCTTTCGCCATTTCATTTGCTCTGGGCCAGTAAAACCCCGCTCGGAATGCTTTAGCCACAATAGTCCGAGAGGACACATGGTGGCCACAGGTCCCCGAGTGGATATCGTTAAGAATTATCCGACCCTCTTCTGGTGTTATACATTTCTGACTGGCTCCAGTCGTGCTTTCTCTGTACAATTGTCCCTTCATCACAGTAAAGGCCTTGGATCGACGGACGATCTGTCGAGCCTCTTCTTCATTCTCTGGGATCTCCTTCCTTAGGATATATGTGATGTACGGCACTGTCCAGTCGGGAGTGATGACCAAAACTTCCATGATTAGGTCGACCACGGCTGGGAACTCAACTTCAGTCAGATCCGTGGCACTTTTTGGCTGCGGGGCTTCTTCGGTGAAAGGATCCTCTTGAACTGACGGCATGTGGATGTGCTCCAAAAACAAATCACTGGTAATGGCTTCTCTCTTGGAACCTATCTTTGCCAGATCATCAGCTGCTTGATTTTTCAGTCGGGGTATATGATGAAGCTCTAACCCCTCGAATTTCTTCTCTAGCTTTCTTACTGCATTGCAGTAACCAGTCATGGCTGGGATTCTGACGTCCCACTCCTTCATCACTTGGTTAACCACCAAATCAGAGTCGTCATAGACCATGAGGCGATGGACGCCGAGTGAAATGGCCATACGCAACCTATCGTGGAATTATCACGTCAGATGTCCTCGTGAAAGGACTTAGTCGTGGAGCCATCGCAACGGGTTAGCTTGAAGGGGTTAAACCGGACAAGGGACACGGGAGTTATACTAGTTCGGCCCCTTCGATGAAGGTAAAAGCCTACATCTAGTTTGTGATGGGATTGATTGGGTTTCGATGATCAGGGAGCGGAATACGCTTGCCTGAGTCTCGAGTTGTCGTCTGTTGTCCCTAAACCACCGTCGGGTCGCCCCTTTATATACACAGGTTGACGCCCGGCCGGTTTACAGAGCCCCGAGGCCAACTCATACAAAGTGTCTGGCTCGGTCTCTCCTTTCCTAACTTATACTACAAGTTTACATAGTCATGGCGGTTTACCACTATGGGCCCTAATCCGCCTTTGGGCTTCGGGCTTCTATGCTTCTTTTAATAAAGCACGATCTTCCGGATCTTCATGGGCTTTAACATAGTCAAGGGTGAACCGGACCCTCCTGGCCGGTTTATACTCAGTAGCTATATCCTACACATTAGGCCCCAGATTGATTTGAATTTGTTCATGTCAATCTTCAATACTTCAAATATCCCTTGCAGGCATCTTCTTGTACTTTCGTAAACCGCCATATTGTCTTCTCCTGAAACTTTGTAAACTGCCGTGACGTCATCCTCTGAACGCAGCAACGGTCCATCATGACATCATCTCTATAAACAATAATTAAAAAAGATTCCCTTCACTTAATGGTTATCCCGAAAATCGAGGCGACAGGCGCACTTATTCTATCGTTTTAGGCTCCTTGATTCCCATGCCTGCCGTTTTACTCTCTCCTCTATAAATAAGGTCCGAGGGCCCTTCTCTCTTTTCCCCTTTTGCCTTCTTCTTCCTCGCGACGCCCAAGCTCTGGAGCTCCGCCGCCGTCCGCGACCTTCGAGATCTGCATCAACAAAGGCCGCTGCATCAACCTGAAACGGACCAGACATTCGTCATCCTTCTTCCGCAGTAGATCTGCAGTGGTAAACTTCCTTTCTCCTCCATCTTTAGATCTGTTTCTAGGGTTCCCGAGTTCTTCCGCACAGTTCTTCATCCTTCTTTGTTCTTCCACACTGCTAAGGATGAATTTGCTGCCATGAACAAGGGGAAAGGGAAGACTGATTTGTCTGCTTATACTGATCTCACTGCTCAAGATCTTCATTCCGGCTTTCTGAACCGGCTGTATACAAGCCGCGACTTTGAAGCCGGTTTAGTAAATCTGATGAAGGAGCGCTATGAGGTAAACATTATTGCTTCTTGTTCTGTACCTTCAGTGCATTGTAGCCCCCAAGGGCCGGTTTGTCTTGAAAAAGTCAAATCGGGACTTCATATACTTCATGCGGTAACTTGTGAAATTTTCTTTATGTCTGATCAAACACACATTAGCCCCCAAGTGCCAGGATTAAAACTTGTATTAATCCTTGGGACTTCAAATACCCGCATAAAAAATGATCCGCATTAGCCCCCAAGTGCCGAGTGTATAACTGGTTATATGCTTGGGACTTTGAAAAGATATTAACATGCTCTCTTACTATTGCAGAGTGAAATAAATCAACAAGTCTCGCAAATTGCTGATCTTCAAGCAAATCTTGAAACCCAACAAACAGAATCCACCAAGGCCAAGGAGGAGCTGAAAACTGCCTTGACCACCATGGAGCAGCTTAAAGAATGGTTTAAGTCTGAACGGGCTAACTGGGACACCGAGAAGGCCGGACTGGTGAAGCGGGTGGAGACTGCTGAAGCGGCTCTTGAACTGGTGGCAGAAGAATTGTCTGGACTGAAGCGCCAAATCAATGCCATGACCTCTGCCATATTTGGTAAGCAGTGGTTGCCAAAAGTTGTATCCCTTTGAAATTTCATTGTTTTAACATGTATTTCCTGAACCGATATAGGGAGTCGCATCGCTCACCTAGGTTCTGACATGCGGAAGAAGCTTAAAGCGGCATATACACTGATTGAACAGCTGTATACCGGCGCTCAACGGGTTATATGCGCAACTTCATATGATAATGCGACACCAACACTTATCAAAGATACGCTGGATCGTCTCTCAATGACGCCGCGCAAATAGAAGAGATGAAGCGATCCGCTGCTTGGGCAGGCGCTTTGCTGGCGCTGACTCGAGCCAAGGCATGGATAGCTGATCTTGATCCGGCTGATATATCCAAAGGCTTCCCTAGTGCACAAGAAAATGGCGAAGAATTTGACAATGACGCCCTCAAACGGATAACAAGGGAGATGTGTCCTTTGGCGAGTCAACTAGCAGAAGAGGCGAACCTGACGGTTCACCGATCTTTCTCTGATGCAAACAACAAACGGGTTGAAGCTGTGATTCCTGAAGTGCAGAACCTCATTCCACCAATCTGTAAGCACACTTACGCCCCTATCGTTGATCCGGCTGAGCTTATAAGTGAAGAGGCTGTCTTTCAGGCCTTGACCCGGATTGACTGGCCAATGGATGAGGAGGAGGCTGAACCGACGCTAGATGACCCATCTACCTCACGTCAACCCGGTGATGAAGCTTAATCCGTCAAGGTGGTTGATATATTAGGAACGATCCATGAATAATTCCATATTTTGGGCCTTGGAGTGCCGTGTAATAGGATAGCAAAAAACTTATGATGATCTGCTGCCATCGTGCAAGAGATATTTTGCGTGGATCCGCCATATCAATGTCAAGTTTGTTCCAAGTATCATAATATGCAATTCCTGTATTCACAAAAAGACAAAGGGTCCTGGTGGTTTACCGCCGGACGGGTCATAATGCCCAAAATAGGACGGATTGATAATCAAATCATAAAAATATGAAATTATACATACCGGTAATATAAGATCCCTGGTTAGTTGGCTGGCTAACTTGAATTGCGATAAGGGTGAAAAAACCCAAATCTGAATTATTTGTATCTCCATCATTTTCTGATGTCGTAGATTAAGTCATATCGGGTGATGATTCACGCCAGATGATCCGGGCTGTTGACAGGAAGTCAATGCCAAGCCGGGTTAAGAAACTCCGGTTTAAAATGAAGGTCTGTCAACGTGTAGTTGCAAACCAAGCCGGTTTAAGGAATACCAGGCGAAGAAGATGACTGATCAAGCCAAGAAAAATCGGTTTAATATAAAATGCAGCCAAAACTCAAATGAAAACCGTGTAGTCGAGGCTTTTGGGGGGCTGCCAGGCCCAAATGCGAGGCTTTTTGTGGGCTGCCAGGCCACTGAGTTGAACCATTTAACAAAGCCTTTTAAGATGGACCTCCAACTAGCCAATCACCGTTTTAACTTTGACAAGTGCAGGGTCTCAAGGAGAATAACTGTCAAACGTTCAGAGGGCCGTGCCCGGATGACCTGGATAGGAGTGTCTTACTTGATGAAGGCAGGTTAACCCGGGGTTTTAGGTAAATGTACCAGGCTTCCAAGCCGTGGGTCGATACCCAGCTACAACGGTCCATTCAGACTTCTTGGTATTGGACCAAGGAGCCCCCAAGTAACGTGATGAGCTGTGCTCATTAGGTGCCTATGTTTGAGTTGTGCATAGCATCGAAACTCTCTTTGGCCCTTTGGGTGTGAAGCTCCCAAGCTTTGTGGCGTGATAGCGGGTTTAACGGGTAGTACTCTGCTTTGTCAGCTGAAGCCCCCATGTAGCTCAAAGAATATTTGAGAAAAAACAGCAGAGGCCCCGCTTTAAAGCAAGGATGCTGATTTATTTAATGATGATAATATATACATTGTCAAAATATGTACATAAAAAAGAGCCTGTGGCTCAAGTGTAGTAAGGCCGGAGGAGAGCTATGTTCCAGGGCCGCCGGGTCTCCTCCTCAGATTTGCGTGAGTCATCTCGAACGTCAATGAGGTAGTATGATCCATTGTGCAGATTCTTGCTGACCACAAAGGGTCCTTCCCAAGGCGGGGATAATTTGTGTATGCCGGTCTGATCCTGGATAAGCCGGAGCACCAAGTCACCTTCTTGAAAGGCTCTTGTCCTAACCCGGCGGCTGTGATAACGCCGCAGGTCTTGTTCATAAACCGCCGAGCGTGCCAAAGCCATATCCCGCTTCTCATCTAGCAAATCCAGTGCCTCTTGGCGGGCTTGCTCGTTGTCCGCTTCAACGTAATTAGCAACCCGGGGCGAATCATGACGTATATCACTTGGGAGAACCGCCTCTGCCCCATAGACCATAAAGAAAGGCATGTATCCTGTTGATCGATTGGGGGTGGTGTTGATGCTCCACAACACAGAAGGTAATTCTTCCACCCAACAACCCGGCGTCCTCTTCAAGGGAATCATGAGCCGGGGTTTAAGACCCTTTAAGATTTCTTGATCTCGCTCTGCTTGACCGTTGGATTGAGGGTGCGCCACAGATGCTAGGTCAAGCCGGATGTGCTCTCTCTGACAGAAATCCTCCATCTCACCTTTGGAGAGGTTAGTACCATTATCCGTGATAATGCTGTGTGGGTAGCCAAAACGGAAAATAATCTTTTTGAGAAATTGAACCGCCGTAGCTGCATCACAGTTGCTAACAGGCTCCGCTTCAACCCACTTGGTGAATTTATCAACTGCCACCAACAGGTGGGTCTTCTTGTCCCGGGAACGTTTAAAGGGTCCCACCATATCAAGCCCCCAAGTAGCAAAAGGCCAAGTGATGGGAATCATCCGTAGCTCCTGAGCCGGAACATGAGCTCTGCGTGAATTTTTTTGACAAGCATCACATCGCTTTACCAGATCCTCCGCATCAGCATGAGCTGTCAACCAGTAAAACCCGTGACGAAAAGCTTTTGCAACAAGGGACTTTGAACCGGCATGATGACCACAATCCCCTTCATGAATTTCCCGGAGGATCGCTTGGCCTTCCTCCGGAGAAACACAACGCTGAAATACGCCTGAAACGCTACAGCGGTGCAACTCGCCATTGTGAATAACCATGGACTTAGAGCGCCGGACTATCTGTCGGGCCATGACTTGATCATTTGGTAGCTCACCCCGGCTCATATATGCCAGATATGGAACCGTCCAATCCGTCACGACGTGTAAAGCGGCCACCAGCTGCGCCTCCGGATCAGGAACAGCCAGATCCTCTTCTGTTGGCAATTTAACAGACGGGTTATGCAAGATCTAAAAAGGTGTTAGGAGGTACCGGTTTACGCTGAGATCCAAGTCGGCTTAAAGCGTCTGCCGCTTCGTTTTTGCACCGATCAATATGCTCCACCTGGTAACCTTTGAAGTGACCCGCCACAATATCTACCTCACGCCTATAAGCCGCCATGAGTGGATCCTTAGAATTCCAAGTACCAGAAACTTGCTGAGCCACTAGATCGGAATCTCCGAAACAACGAACTCGAGTTAAGTTCATCTCTTTAGCCACACGGAGACCATGAAGTAGAGCTTCATACTCAGCTGCATTGTTAGTACAAGGAAACATCAAACGGAGGACATAGCAAATTTTATCACCGTGAGGGGAAGTTAGGACAACTCCAGCCCCCGAGCCTCCCAACTGCCTTGATCCATCGAAATGAATAGTCCAGTACGTATTATCCGGCTTCTCTTCTGGTGCTTGCAACTCGGTCCAATCATTGATAAAGTCCACAAGAGCCTGAGACTTGATGGCTGTTCGAGGTACATATTTCAAACCATGTGGACCAAGCTCAATTGCCCACTTGGCAACCCGGCCAGTTGCTTCTCTGTTTTGGATGATATCGCCCAAGGGAGCAGAACTAACCACTGTGATGGGGTGATCTTGAAAATATTGCTTGAGCTTTCGGCTGGCCATAAAAACCCCATACACCAACTTCTGCCAATGCGGATAGCGTTGCTTTGATTCGATCAGAACTTCACTGATGTAGTATACTGATCGTTGAACCGGATACTCCTTCCCAGCCTCTTTACCACAATTGCCACACTGACCGCTCGGGCATTAGCAGCCACATATAATAGTAAAGGCTCATGATCAACTGGGGCTACAAGAACTGGCGGTTCAATCAACTGCCGTTTTAACTCCTCAAAGGCCGCATTGGCCGCATAACTCCAGACGAAATCATCTGTCTTCTTCAGCATCTGATACAAGGGAATGGCCTTCTCACCCAGACGACTGATAAACCGGCTGAGGGCTGCAATCCGGCCTGCGAGACGCTGAACATCATAGATACATGTCGGTTTAGCCAAGGATGTGATTGCCTTGATCTTTTCCGGATTAGCCTCAATGCCCCTGTTTGACACAAGAAAACCGAGCAGCTTGCCTGCCGGAACACCAAAGACACACTTATCTGGGTTAAGCATCATCTTGTAAACCCGGAGGTTGTCAAACGTCTCCTTGAGATCAGCTATCAATGTCTCCTTTTCCCTGGATTTCATCACAATGTCATCCACATAGGCATGAACATTACGCCCAATCTGCGTGTGAAGACAATTTTGCACACAACGCTGATAAGTTGCCTGAGCACTCTTGAGCCCAAAGGGCATAGAAACATAGCAGAAGGCTCCAAAGGGAGTGATGAAAGCTGTCTTCTCCTGGTCCTTAAGTGCCATTTTGATCTGATGGTACCCTGAGTAGGCATCCAAAAAACTCAGGCGCTCACAACCTGCCGTCGCATCAATGATCTGATCAATACACGGGAGAGCAAAAGGATCCGCCGGGCAAGCCTTATTTAAGTCCGTGTAGTCCACACACATACGCCAAGTCCCGTTTTTCTTAAGAACCAGCACCGGATTAGCCAACCATTCAGGATGAAACACTTCAACGATAAACCCAGCAGCCAACAGCCGGGCTACCTCCTCCCCAATTGCCTTGTGTCTCTCTTCATTAAAGCGACGAAGAAATTGCTTGACCGGTTTAAACTTCGGATCAATATTAAGACTGTGCTCAGCAAGTTCCCTCGGTACACCTGGCATGTCAGAAGGCTTCCATGCAAAGATGTCTCGGTTCTCACGGATGAACTCGATGAGCGCGCTTTCCTATTTTGGATCCAGATTGGTGCTGATGCTGAACTGCTTGGATGAATCACCAGGTACAAAGTCAACAAGCTTTGTCTCGTCAACCGGTTTGAAGTGTAGGGTTGGGTCATGCTCAGTGGTGGGCTTCTTCAGAGGGGTCATATCTGCCGGATCAACATTCTCCTTGTAAAACTTTAACTCCTCTGTAGCACAAACCGACTCAGCGTAAGCCGCATCATTCTCTTCGCAATCCAAAGCGATTTTTTGACTTCCATGAACCGTGATGGTTCCTTTGTGACCCGGCATCTTGAGCTGCAAGTAAATATAACAAGGCCTGGCCATGAATTTTGCATAAGCCGGTCATCCGAACAGTGCGTGATACGGGCTCTGGATTCTCACCACCTCAAAAGTCAGTGTCTCAGACCGGGAATCATGTTCGTCCCCAAACACAACTTCCAAGGCAATCTTTCCCACTAGATATGCCGACTTTCCTGGTACCACGCCATGGAAAACAGTATTGGACGGTTTAAGATTTTTATCTGTCAACCCCATTCGGCGGAATGTCTCATAATACAGAATATTAATACTGCTTCCTCCATCCATAAGTACTTTGGTGAACTTGTAACCTCCCACCTGAGGTGCCACCACCAGAGCTAGCTGACCCGGATTGTCAACCCGGGGCGGATGATCCTCCCTACTCCATATGATAGGTTGTTCCGACCAGCGCAGATAGCGTGGAACTGCCGGTTCAACCGCATTGACTGCCCTCTTATGCAGCTTCAGATCACGCTTGCATAGACTAGTGGTGAATACATGATATTGTCCACCATTCAGCTGCTTCGGGTGACCCTGGTAACCCGACTGCTGCTGATTCCCTTGACCACTCTGTTGGTTATTACCACCTTGGTTGTTCTGGTTACTATGATTATTCTGAAACCCAGAGCCTGAACCGCCACCACCATGAAAACCTGGACCTGAACTGCCCGATGGGCCCTGATCATACTGGAAGAAATCAGAATTTTTGAACTCCTTCATGATGTTACAATCCTTCCAGAGATGTGTTGCAGGGACCTCTTTGGTTCCATGCTTTAGACAGGGCTGATTCAACAAACGCTCCAGATTCATCGTCCCACCACGCTGGGGCGGTTTACCCCTACGACGTTGCACATTAGCATTAGCCACAAAATCTGAATCCGCTTTACGCTTACCATTATTCCCATGGCCTCCCTGGTTGTGCTGCTGTCCCTTCGCACTGCCGTTCCTCTTTCCCTTCTCCGGTTTCTCATTATCAGAATCGGGATCCTTGGTATTATCAGAATCGGCATATTTTACCAAGGCTGCCATGAGGATTCCCAGGTCGTTGCAGTGGCGCTTGAACCATCCCAACTTCTCCTTCAGTGACTTAAACCGGTAATTACGTTCCAGCGTGATAATTGCTTGGCCAGCATTAATCCGGTCGGACGAGTGCAAAACTTCTGAGACCCGGCGCACCCAATGAGTTGTGGACTCGTTCTCACCCTGAACACAAGCATCCAGATCTACAATGGACATGGGCTGTTTGCATGTATCCTTAAAATTGGCTATAAACCGGGCCTTCAACTAATCCCATGACTCGATGGAATTAGCTGGCAGATTTTTCAACCAAGTGCATGCTGGTCCTTCCAACATCATCGTGAAGTACTTTGCACAAGCTGCTTCATCCACATCGAGCATCTCCATTGCCATCTCATAAGTCTCGACCCACGCCTCAGGCGGCTGATCCGCCGTATAGTTAGGCACCTTGCGCGGTCCCTTGAAATCCTTGGGCAGACGCACGTTACGGAGAGCCGGAATAAGGCACGGTACTCCCCAGGAACTGAAAGCAAGCTCGGTGCCTCTGTCAACCGACACTGTTGGCTGAACCGGGGCGGGTTGATAATGATCCAAAGCGCCATCCCTTCGAGCCCTGCCATGGTCCACTACCTCCTGAGCATTGCGATGCCGCGCGCTGCTAGACACCTCTGGTTCATCCATCCGCCTGCTATAACTTGGGCTCGGACGGGGGGTTGAATGGATCCTGTCTCGGCTATATGAATAAGCCTGTTGCTGCACTACGGCGGTTTGAAGAAGATCTCTCGCCCGCCGTGTCTCAACTGCCTCTATTGAATCTCTTTCCATTGGAATGGCTGCCAAGCGTGAAGCTGCAGCAATCATGTTATCCAGGGGGCTCGAAAAGTGACCCGGTGGTGTAGGCACATGCTGCGGCGGGTTAACTGTCCGTCGGGGTAGCTCCATTGCCCGTGGCTGATCCGGGGCGATCCTTGGCACTTCAGCTCGGTCTGCGGCTTCCGGATTGCTCGGCCCATCGCCTGGGGTCTGAAAGAGATTTAACCCTTCGTAAACCGGCGGCAGGCGCGACCGATACTTCCTTCGTAACACCTCCTCTGACGCGGTCCGGTCCAGCATGAGCCGGTAATTCTGTGCTTGTATCTGCTGTGCTTGAGCATTCAAAGCGGCCTGTTCCTCAGCCATCCTATTATCCTCAGCCACCAGGTCCGCCTTAGCCTGCACAATCTGCTCCTTTGGCCTCGCAACTTCCGCATTGTGCTGATCCTGCGTATCCGGGGTGACTGTCGCGGTTAACAAGGTCGCCCAAGCGTCCATTAAACCGGAGAGAACCTGCGCCGGCCGGCGCGCTGAGGTACCTGCCGCAGCCGCTGATCCGGTAGTCATTGCTGCGGTCGATGAAGACTGTAACACAAGTTGCGTGCCGGCCATGTAAATAGCAACCCGGCTCGGCGCTTCAGGGAGGTTCGGAATACTGTTGCCATCGGAATATCCCTCGGGCATACCGTCATGAATCTGGTACAAGGACTCGGTTTCGCCAGTGGATGACTCGCCGTCGGAATATACCGCCGTGTCGCCCTCAGATACCGGTTCAGATCTGATCCCATGGACACATCCTACGAATGCACGCTTCACGGCGGGCGTAACCCGGGCTGGACTCGCACGCTGAGCCATCTCGACGAGGTCGGTGTAGATGTCTGGCTCAGGGCCTAGTTCGCCGATCTTGCTAATGAAGACATGAATTCTGCCGAAGGGGACCCGGTACCCATACTCGATTGAGCCGGCCTCGGGGCCCCATCCTTTGTCGTCAATGTAAAGCTTGCCGCGACGACTTTTGGTCATCCAGCCGATCACGTACCCCTTAAGCCCTTCAGAGCAGCCCTTCAAGAACTCGACACCATCGTGCGATAGCCCCACGGTGGGCGCCAATTGTCGTGGAATTATCACGTCAGATGTCCTCGTGAAAGGACTTAGTCGTGGAGCCATCGCAACGGGTTAGCTTGAAGGGGTTAAGCCGGACAAGGGACACGGGAGTTATACTAGTTCGGCCCCTTCGATGAAGGTAAAAGCCTATGTCTAGTTTGTGATGGGATTGATTGGGTTTCGATGATCAAGGAGCGGAATACGCTTGCCTGAGTCTTGAGTTGTCGTCTGTTGTCCCTAAGCCGCCGCTGGGTCGCCCCCTTATATACACAAGTTGACGCCCGACCGGTTAACAGAGCCCCGAGGCCGACTCACACAAAGTGTCTGGCTCGATCTCTCCTTTCCTAACTTATACTACAAGTTTACATAGTCATGGCGGTTTACCACTATGGGCCCTAATATGCCTTTGGGCTTTGGGCTTCTATGCTTCTTTTTAATAAAGCACCATCTTCCATATCTTCATGGGCTTTAACATAGTCAAGGGTGAACCGGACCCTCCTGGCCGGTTTACACTCAGTAGCTATATCCTCCACCTAACCTGTTCAAAAGTGCTTCTATTCTGCTTCGTTATTGGAGGAATCAAAGTGAATCTGGAGCACATATCTGAGCTTATCTCCTTGGGGGAAACCAACACTACCCCAACACCGGATCCATTCAGCATCTTAGAACCATCAAAGAACATGGTCAATTGCTCCGAGTGAACTTGAGTCGGCAGTTGCTGTTCGGTCCACTCGGCGACGAAATCTGCTATTGCTTGGGACTTGATGGCTTTCTTTGCCTCAAACCTGATATCTAGGGGAAGAAGTTCAATCGCCCATTTTGCCACTCGACCGGTTGCATCTCTGTTGTGCAAAATCTCTGACAATGGAGCGTTGCTGACGACTGTAATGGAATGGTCAGAGAAGTATAAATCCCATATACAAGCTTCTGATAATGAGGGTATCTTTGCTTTGATGGGGTCAAAACTTCAGAAATATAATACACTGGGCGCTGAACTTTAAAGGCTTTTCCTTCTTCTTCCCGCTCGACCGTAAGTACTATACTGATGACCTGTCCTGTGACTGCAATGTAGAGCAGAAAAGGCTCTTTGCTGATCGGGGCAGCAAGCACCGGCTGGGTGGAAAGCAGGGTTTTTAATCCTGCAAACGCTCCATCAGCTTCAGGAGTCCACTCGAACTTGTCTGACTTCTTCATCAGTCGGTAAAGAGGAAATGCCTTTTCACCGAGACGAGAGATGAATCGACTTAACGCGGCCAAGCAACCAGTAAGCTTCTGGACATCGTGCACACGTACAAGATGTTTCATTCGGAGTATAGTACCAACTTTTTCTGGATTGGCCTCGATTCCTTGTTCGGAAACGAGAAAACCGAGTAACTTTCCGCCAGGAACTCCGAATGTGCACTTTGATGGATTAAGCTTGATATCATACCTCCTGAGGTTGGCAAATGTCTCTGCAAGATCAGTCAGCAAGTCGGAACCTTTCCGTGACTTGACCACAATATCATCCATGTATGCTTCCACATTCCGACTGATTTGAGTGAGCAAACACTTCTGAATCATCCTCATGAACATGGATCCGGCATTCTTGAGGCCGAATGGCATGGTGACATAACAGAAACACCCGAATGGGGTGATGAACGCTATTTTGATATCATCGGGTCCATACAGACGGATCTGATGGTACCCGGAATAGGCGTCTAAGAAAGACAGGCGCTCACATCCCGCAGTCGAGTCGACTATTTGGTTGATGCGGGGGAGAGGAAAATGATCTTTCGGGCAGGCCCGATTGATATGTTTAAAGTCAATGCACATGCGAAGTTACTTGTCCTTCTTGGGGACCATGACAACGTTGGCGAGCCACTTGAAGTGGTAAATCTCTCGGATGAACTCTGCTGCTAAAATCCGAGCCACCTCCTTGCCAATGGCCTTCCTTTTCTGGACGGCGGACCATCGCAGATGTTCTTTAACAGGTTTCACCTTTGAGTCGACTCGTGGACGGTGCTCAGCCAGCCCCCTGGGAACACCCGGCATGTCAAAAGGTTTCCATGCGAAGATGTCCCAGTTCTCACGGAGGAACTGGATGAGCGCTTCTTCCTATTTGGAGTCGAGCGTTGTAGAGATATGAGTCGGAGCAGCATTGGGGTCGGTCGGGTGAATGTGAATCGGTTTCGTCTCACCAGATGATTGAAACGCTGATTCTGTAGCGGGCTTCTTAGCTCGCAACAAATCACTCGGGTCTGCATTTTTCTGGTGTTCCTGCCACTATTCTGCTGCCATCTGAGCATCGGCGATCTTTGAGCCTTTCTGAAAGCACTCTTGCGCCTTCTTCCGATTGCCAGTAATAGTGATCACACCTTTGGGGCCAGGCGTCTTCAATTTGAGGTATATGTAACATGGTCGAGCCATAAAACGTGCATAAGCTGGCCTGCCCAAAATAGCGTGATAGGCACTCTGGAAATCCACAACTTCAAATGTCAACTTTTCTTTGCGGTAATTTTTGGAATCACCAAAAACCACATCAAGAGCAATCTGACCGAGTGACACAGCCTTGTTTCCAGGAATGACTCCATAGAAACTCATGTTGCTGGTACTGAGTCAGGACATTGGAATGCCCATCCCTTTCAACATCTCTGCGTAAAGTATGTTCAGGCTACTGCCACCATCCATCAAAACTTTAGTCAGTCGAGTGCCTTCGACGACTGGATCGACCACCAGAGCTTGCCTCCCAGGGGTGGCTATGTGTGTCGGGTGATCAGACTGGTCGAATGTGATGGCAGTCCGAGACCATTTTAGATAACTGGGCGTCGCCGGAGCAAACATATTCACTTGTCGATTGATAACTTTCAGTCGACTTTTGCTTTCAACGTCAGCAAAAATCATCAGGGTGGAATTGACCTGGGGATATCCATCATCACTATCCTCTTTGTCCTCAACTTTGTCCGACTCCTTTTCCTTATCTTTGGGCTGTTTCCCCTGGAATTGTTGGATCAAGAGCCGACACCGTCGAGTGGTATGTTTCAGGTAAATGAATTTACCCTCTTCATCTTTCTTCGTGTGGATGTGACACGGCAAATCCAACACGTCATTTCCTTCCTTGTCCTTCACCTTCTTAGGGTTCCAAGACCCTTTGGGCTTCCCTTTAAACTTTCCTTAAGTCACGGCCAAGGCTTCTCCAGGAGCAGCTGGCTCGGCTTTCCGCTTCTGCTTCCGACTGGAGTTCCATCCTCCGGTTTCGTGGGCGACTGACTTGTGCTTGCCACTCCGGAGCCGATCCTCTTCTTCACCATTGGCATACTTGGTGGCTATCTCCATCATTCGACTCAGAGACATGTCTCTGGTTTGACCAAATTTCAGGTTTAGCTCTCTGTACTTAATGCCTTCCTTGAAGGCACACACTGCCTAGTGATCAGATACATTCTCTACCGTGTGATAAAATGTGATCCATCTCTGGATGTAATCTCTCAAAGTCTCATTCGACTTCTGCACACAACATTGCAGCTCTGTCAGTCCTGCTGGTCGCTTGCAAGTTCCTTCAAACATTCTGACAAACACTCGGGAAAGATCTTCACAAGTGTAAATGTTGCTGGGTGCTAACTGATTCAGCCATGCTCTGGCCGAGCCCTCCAACATAAGAGGCAGATGTTTCATGGCCACCTCATCATTGCCGCCGCCAATCTGAACAGCCACTCGGTAGTCTTCAAGCCAAGTATCAGGCTTGGACTCACCAGTGAACTTGCTGACTCCAGTCGTCAACCTGAAGTTGGGAGGAATCACCGCGGCCCTGATGGCTCTGCTGAAACACTCTGGTCCTGAGACGTGCACTCTGGTGCTGGTGGGTACATCTCTGTCGGGACCCTCTCGGTGAGCTTTGTTCCTGTCGACCAGACCTTGAACGATAATGGATCTCGCATCAAAGCATGGTTCCCTGGGGTCGACTGGAATACTTCGCCCAACACTGTGCTGGTGTCTATCATCCTGCTGTCGAGGCGCGTATGATCCACCCCTTGGAGGAGGGGTGGGAACTTGACGTCGATCATCGCGATCGATTCGGTGATCATACTGCTCACGGTTCTTGTATTGATCATGCCGGTCTCCACGCCCCTCACGCCTCGGGGGCGATCTGGGGCTATGAGCCGACTGGACTGTATTTGCCGCTATGGATCTCCTGTGAATCCTATTCCGCGACTGCGATACAGCTGAATTTTGATCTCCTGCTGCCCGGAGTAAATCTCTGATCTGCAACAAGCCTCTGCCAGCCTCTGACTAGGAAGGCTGAATTGACTCTGCTATACGGGCGCAGCTGCTAAATTCTGGATCGGAGTTCGATGTACCTGAGTCGGTTGTGGAAAGAGTTGACGTCGACTGGAATCCAGAATCCGTTGTCGCGCATGTTCGTCGAGTGATCGCTGAAGGTTCTCCAGTCGAGTGCACTCAGCCAAGTTGGCCAAGCACGCGTCCTCTAAGGCGCGAGCCTCGGGGGTTTCTCCAGCGATAGGGGTGTGTAGTGCATCCATGTTCCAGCGGCGAAGTTCTTCCCTTTGCAGCGAAGTGAGGGGCTCGGGGAGATACTCCTCATGGGCATGCGACGGATCGCCTCCGCCGTCGCCTCCGTCGGTGCCGGGAAAACCGGGAGGACTGCGTGGTCCATCGACCATCAGAACCTCCACCGCTAGATCACTGCTATCGCACTCGGATGCAGTCTCTTCGGAGCCAGTCGACAGGTCGAACATGCCGTAGAGAGATTCGTCGGGCTCGATTGCCGTGACTTGGGAGGTGGCCGACTGGCGAGCCACCGCATGTCTCACCCACCGCTGAAGCCTCGACCGACCGAAGCGCTTGCGCCGGCGGGAAATAGGGTGGGAGGACGACACAAGGACCGACCGATACTGGGTCGACGGTTGCCGCAGGAGGATACCGCGGACGCACGCACGAAAGTGCATCACTACGCGGACTGGGAGCGCGTCGATGTCGAGTGGAGCCTCCTGAAGCCAAGCAGAGTCATCGGCGATGAACGTGAGTGCGTCGAGACGGATCTCGCGGCCCTCAACCAAAACTCCGCATGAAACCATGATGAAGGAGATCGGAAAAAATTGCAACTTCTCCAATAAGTCGCTAAGACACCTGCCCCACGGTGGGTGCCAACTGTCGTGGTTCTAAGTCTGACAGTAGTGTAGGGGGGGTACTAATGGAGAGGCAAGATCCTAGCTATGGAGTAGTTGTACATGCAAGGGATTTACGAGTTTAGGCCCTTCTCGGAGGAAGTAACAGCCCTACGTCTCGGAGCTCGGAGGTGGTCGACTGGATTGTATGCGTATGAGTTACAGGGGTGCGAACCTTTTACACTGAGGAGGGGGGTGGCTTATATAGAGTCCGTCAGACCCCTCCGGCCCTCAGTTATGCGGGGTTTAAGATACATTAAGATTGGGCGTTACTGGTAATGCTACACATAAAGTGCTATGATGACCATAAAAGCTACTCAATGACCGACCGTTTGTGCGCAGAGTGACTTTAGGTCTCCTCACTGTCGAGTAGATGGCTTCATGGTCGAGTGGTTGGCTTCATGGTCGAGTGTCTTCGAGTCCGTCGAGTGGAACACTTCTAAGTCGATTGACAGGTGGTTTCTTCAAGAGATGTCCTTGGGTAGGGTAGTTTGGACAGGTCCATGACCCTACCCTAGGTACATAGCTTCATCACAGCATACTTTCCATATTGCATTCTCGTCCTCACACCGTTTTAGACTAACACAACTGTGTTGTTATCTTCCCTTAGGGCAAGGAATATGCTTCTTTTTTGTCGTCGCATGTGTCATCAACTGTTATTGGCCAGTAATTGTTTCCTTTCTACCTCTTTTTTACAAATAGGGCTATCCATTTCACCTCGTTGCTATTGCGACCTTTTGGTGAACTGCACAAATCACTTTTTTCTTAAGAGTTTTTTGTGCAGTTGTACTAAAATGTCACACGTGCAACGTCTTTACATTTCAGTGCGACTGCACAAAGGGAGATTGGTTTTGCTCTATCCTCCTCATCCAACTCCGAGCCTAATCTTCTCCAACTAGTTAGTCTCAAGAGAGACTGCAAAGGTGACCGGCTTCTATTTGTGTGTTTATTGTTTCATCAGCAGTCCTCTATTATTGTAATCACACTTAATATCTTTGGAACAGGGATGCTCAGCTCTATTTTAGTGGAACTGCACAAAATGATCGGAATGTTGCATGCTCCAGACAGCTACTTTTTTCCCAACATGCCTTGTTGATTTAGACAGAGCTGGGGGGACGCTGCTACCAATGAAAGCATGGATCAATTTTAATTTAACACCTTCTCACAACTCTGTTTTCAGTTGTGATGTAATTATTAGCTCTGATATGCTAATAATTGACATGCATTAGCAAGGGAGTTAGTTTTTTATTGTTTCCGAAAGAGCGTCAATGGCAAGACACGCGAAACAAAAGCTGAAAGCTCACACCATTGTACAATTTCATGTCGTCGGAAAATTATTTGTATAGTACGTCAATTATGTAAACAAATGATGGAAGCTTGATAGCATTGCTAGAAGCCTCTTCATCATCCGGGTCCATGTGCCATGCGCAAAATTATACTCCTTCGTTCCTAAATATTTGTCTTTTTACAAATTTCAAACGGGCATATTTTAGAGTGTAGATTCACTCATTTTGCTTCGTATGTGTACTCCCTCCATTCCTAAATATTCTATCGTCTTTCTAGAGATTTCAACAAGTGACTACATACGAAGCAAAATGAGTGATTCTACACTCTAAAATATGTCTATATACATCCGTATGTGCCAGTCCATTTGAAATCTCTAAAAAGACAAATATTTGAGTAGTTACTCGTTGAAATATCTAGAAAGACAAATACTCCGGAGTATATTTAAGAACCTAGGGGGTAGTGCACAACCGCATGGGAGACTCAGCTCGGTCGTTGCGCCACATTAATAGTGAGTAATGAGCAGTCAAATCATAAGCCCCACCTTTCCCACTGTAAGTTGCTCTGAAGAAGCAACCATCAATACACTCTTCTTTGAATCCGCTCATACTACTCCATCTGTCACTGTTTATACAGCATGCTTCAGAAAAAAGAAAACAAATCTGTGGGACCAAGGCAACTAGCGATCGGCCTGAAAAAATGGCATTGGTAGTTATAGCACGGTGTCTATTAGTAGAGGAATAATGCGTACACACATGCATGCAGTGCTTCCATCCCGGGTACACACATGCATGCACGTACTCCACTCCGTAGTAGTACAGAGTACATGGAGAGAAAATTATGGACTTGATTGCGGTTACGACGCCCTAATTAATTGAGCATTAAACCAAACGCATCTAAAGTCTCTTTGGTGCTGGAAATGCACTGAGAGAAATGCATCATAATGAAGCGCGCTCGGTAAACTGTGACAGAGGGAGGAGTAGCATGAAGGTGCAAAACCAAGTACGCATATGGCCAGTCGGTCAACGCACCTCCTCTTGGCATATCACTGACATGTGGGACAGGAGTGTGAGCAAAACGATCTCAATTGACGGCAAAGAGCCAACCCGCCGTTCCTTGAGAGAGACGAGGATCTAGAACACACAGACGGGCTCGCACGGAGGCCAAGATATATTCGAGCATGGTTGGTTGATCGATATCATTCATTACATGTTGGGCTGCGGTTTTCCGCCCTTCTCCGGAATAAACGTGTACTTTATCAGAAATAAAAAAATAAGAGTACAGACGCTCCACCATGCGGTTCTAGTAGTAGTACTACTCGTACTACTGTGCTTGGCTCTTTGCCTCTTCGTGAAGTCGAACAATGATGGTACTCTGCATGTTGGGTACTACAGTGTATGTCTCTGACAATCTTACACCGAATGGACTGATGCATGTCCACCGAGGGTAGGTTGCATTAGTCAAAAGGCGTAAGCGAGCTTCACCTTGTCCTGCAAGCTTCTCCTCGTTCTGCGAGTTGACGGGACACACCAAAAAGTAGTGATAGTCCATACTCCCTCCTTTCCGGTTAATATGGCTTAATCTTTTTTGTGGGTAAATGAGAGAGCTTTATTCATATATAAGCATTCTTAGGACGATCAGCCAAGACACTGGTCACTAGGAAGCGAGGTACCCCGCAAAAAAAGAAGTAGGAAGCGAGGTGTTTCATCAAGCCAGCTCTCGGCTACATTCAAAGTGCAGCAAGCACAGTTCGCACGAAGATGCGCCGCAAGGTTTGCTGACCTGTTTACATGTTGAATAACAAAAAAAGAGGAAATATTACCGAGCGCTACTATTTGTAACAGGATATGAGCCAGAATTAAGCGAGAATTGTGGCGAGTGTTCCATGCAATTAACTTCCATTATCACATGCGAGAACCCTCGAAGAGAACCAAATGTGTTGAAGATTGCTTTATCACATTTTAAAATTATAATAAGAGTGCAGCTGCTCCTCCATCCGGTTCCTAGTACTAGTATAGTACGTACCTTTATAGACTATATTAGTAGTACTAGTACTAGTAAACTTTGCGCTTGGCTGTTCGCCTATTCGGGAAGTCGAACAATAGTAGCTCTAGTAGTATAGTGTATGCTTCTGGCAATCTGACACCGAATTAACTGTTGCACGTCCACCGCCTGAGCGAGGGGGAGCTTGCATTAGTCAAAAGTTTCTCCTTGTCCTGCAAGCCACCACGCGCAAGTAATGCTAGTCCATACTGCCTCCTCTCTGGTTAATATGGATTAATTTCAAACGAGATAAATACACTGTCTGTCACTGTATATTTGTAAAAATATGGTCAGTGGACTTCATAATACGCTCATTACGCTCAATATATATATATTCCGGTGTTTATACGGTCACTAGCTCACCCTGACTGAGTATGTGTGTGCATGCACGTGTAGGTTGAGCACTTAGCGTGACCGTGTGTGTTCCGTCGTGTGCTCGGACATGCATGCATTAGGGTGTCGCGCGCGTTTTTGCGTCCATGTGTACGTGTGACTGTTGCATACACGTAGGGGGAGTACGTGTAGGGGACACTAAGGAGCAGTCAAATCACACAGTAAGTTAGTTGGAAGAAGCAACCATCATTTCACTCTTGAATGACAGGTACACAATATAAAATGGTTGATATGGAGAGAAAAAGAAAACCACTATATATACACTAGCAGGAGCCTAAGCTACAAGCCTGCTTGCTAAGGTTGCTCTCTTCACAAGCATAGAACGGCGGGCCTGATCCTGCAGCTGGGGGAGGGGAACAATGTTCTGCGTAGACGCGGTCGACATCGGCGAGGGAGAAAACCCACAGTCGGTGCGTCCCAATCGGGGGTCACTGCGGTATGGGCCGATGCCGCATCCCAACCGCCCTTCTAGGTACAACCCGACGTCCCAGGTAGTCCATATTCCTTTTGGAGCCGGCTTGCTCCACTGCCGTAGCTCCATCTCCATGTCGATCTTTCTCTACTTCTACCGGCTTCTACTTGTGATGAGTTTATGTCTCATGAACTAGTGCCAGTACTATTATTCTAATCACACTTCTTCAATATCTTTGCCATCAGGGATGCTCAGGTCGATTTTAGTGGAACTGCACAAAAGCATCGTATGATCCGAGGGTGCCGGCCGTCTTTCCTTTGACAGGTTCTACCTGGCCAGGGAATTAAATCATGTTTAGGGTTTAGGGTTTAAGTCGTAGTGACCCCGTCAGTAGTTTTTCTTTCGTACACGCTCTCACAACTTTTTTCTTTAGTTGTGACGTAAATATTGGCTATGATCTGTGAATCATTGAGATGCATCAGCATGCGTGTTAGTTTTCCTTTGTATTTGATGGAATGTTGTAACGGGGCAACCTTGGAATAGGAATGAAAATGGAGTGGAAAGTTTCCGTTTTTCCGGAGAAAAAATGGAAACGGAGAGAAACCAACGTTTCATTTCGTTGGATCGCGCCATCGAGCAAAACCAATGTTTAAATCACGTCTGTCGTGTTCGTGTCTCACCCTCCTCCACGGCTCGACCCCACATGGTCGCTCGGCATGCCACTCACCGCAAACCGAGTATATGATAACTTTCTCGCCTGCTTGTCGATTGATCGCGCCATGGAGTACTACTAGCACTACTGGAAGAGATTGACGAGTTGGGGGAGGACAGCTAGCTGTAGCACGGACTCCCAAGAACCTTTTACATGCATGTTGTAGCCGGCTATTGCGACCTTTGAACACGGAGCAGCCGCGTGCACCCGGAAGCGGCGCGGGCGACGCTCTCTCGGCCGGTGCGCCGCTTCAATGGCGGCGCCAGTGAGAGGTCACGTCCTCTCTGGCCGGGCATGAATGCGGCACTGACCGTTTCGGGCGGGAAGCACGCGCGGGTGATGAAGAGGGTTCGGGTTGGTCAGGACCGGCCGTGGCAGCGGTCCAGACGTGCACAAACAAGAGATGTTGTACATTAATATTGCTGCGTATATAATTAACAACGTAAATAATGTGCCAGTTGGGCAAATATGATTGGATATGGAGATGGAAATGGAATTTTACGTAAACACGGATATGCATGTCTATGTCTATGTGTGTGTGCGCGATGACTCTCGCGACCTGGAAGCGGGGGCATGTTTTTGATCGAGTTTTCTTTCTTGGTACGTTAGAAAATCAGTTTGTCTAATTCACATCTAGATGTTATTTAAGGATATCACATCTAAGCTCCCACAAGTATATAATGTAGCAACAAGAAACAAAAAAAACTAGGACAAAAAAATAGACCACAAACAGAGTGGACATCAACTTAGACATCTAGATGTGTCCTAGACAGACCCTTAAAAAATTGTCCGCCAGTTTTCATTTCTTTTTTCCGGGAACGCGCGTATTCTATTTAAAACCACTACTATGGACAGATTTTTTTACTCCATTATAGCCTCTTGTTTGATAGAGTTTCTCATGTCTCGCTCTCTCACCCTCTCCATATCAAAACAAGATGACATTGTCTACTCTATCTCTCTCCTCACCGGTGGTAACAGATCCGGCCGAATCCCGTCCGCTGCGGGAGGTGAGGAGGTGCAGTGTTAACGTTGTCGCTGTCGGCGATGGAGGGAGCCGATGCGCACCGTCCTCTCGGAGCCGGCGCTGGCGCGGATGAAGATCCTCCGCGCCCTTGTTCGCTGCCGTCGTGTGGGCAGATCCCGCCCGCCCGCCTAAACGACATCTCGCCCACCTGAGGTATAACTTCTTGTACTGGTCCAGCTCCCCAGGTCGGTGCGTGCGGGTTTTCTTCTATGCGACTACTCCCCAGCTCCCCATGCATAGTAGCTAGGGTTCTTCGGCTGGTCCAACATCACCTACTAGTACTATTACAGAGGAAATGCCACTCGAAAAGTTGTCCTGATTTATGCCTTGGTGGAGATATACATGTTGTTTTGACAAAAAGTACATGGTGGTTGTGCGGACATTGTCCATATGGTGGTAGTACTATCACTGGTTAAATGAAGAAATGCTTTTTTTCTCGGGTATCCTGGTTTAGTTCCCATCAAGATATAATTATGATGCTTCTATTTGTTGGTGTACTATTCGTTAACCCTTTTTATATTTTTGGAAACAGCGATGTGTGTCTCCATACCCGGGCATGTCTTTCTCAATTTTAGTGAAACTGCACAAAATTGGATGGCTATTGTTGTTCCGCCTCACTCTGCCACGTGGTTCTTCCTTCCTCGAGCTTAATTACTGAGAAGAAACAGACCGCAGTGAGGATTTGTCGAACTTCATAGGTGCCTCACCCAAACTTGATGCCAAATGGATGATGCATCACCACGAGGACCTATCGATGCTCATGGTTGTGCCTCATGGTTGCGTCGGCTGGTGAAGCTGATCGATTTTCAATGAAAAACAAGTTGTCTTCCATCAGTGCTCTTTGCTTGTTACGCACAAAGATGATATCCTTCATCAATTCACCTTGGTTGCGTTGGAGACGCAGTCGTCTTTCATGTTGGTGCAATTTTATCACACAATTGGCTATGAACCAAATGTTTCCTCGAAGATGGATCGACGTTTGTACTAAGAGCATAGTTTTTGATTTCTAAGCCTTCTCACAACTTTGTCTCCAGCTCCCCTGTAATTTTATTTGTCCAGCTATTAACTTTGATTTAAAAAATGGTGTGGACTAAAAACCCAGATGGACGTAGTAGCCCTCCATTTTTATTTACTCCGCATATTAGATTTGATTGAAGTCAAACTTTGTAATACTCTCAAACCTTTCCGATAATTGAAATTAAAATTCTTTATTTGTACACACTCTCACATGTTTCCGATAATTTGGTGCATGTGTGGTTGTTCACTTAAGGGAGGGTAGTGTACCACACGTGAAGGACAGGAAGTGCGACCAGGACGCGTGGGCGTGGATCGTTAGTTCATCGGAAGTAGTACTAGTTTTCTTCACTGTACATTAAATAAAGAGTTTCGTTTCGTACTTACACAATTTAAAACGATTGTTACAGAGAGAATAAGAAAACCACTCCACTATATATTAGTCGTATACACATGAGAGTACTATATGGACGCAACTTCATTGACTTAGTGCACCTGCCTTTGGGTTTATGATAGGTGGGCCCAAAATGTGGCTGGCTTACCTCTCATACAGCCAAAAGCAGATGGAGTGAAGGCACCGGAGCTCAGTCCGTACTACATTAGTATATATATAAGCGGGAGCCTCAGCGCTTGTTCGCTAGGGTTTGCACTCTCCACACGCTTGCCGCAGTACATATATGTTACACGCTGGAGGCTCAACGTTCATTTGCTAGGGTTTGCTATATTCACAGTCTCTCACCCTATCTTCACCAGATCTAAACAAGACTATGTTAGCCTCTTGTCTCTCTCCCCCCCCCCTCACAGCTGGTGAAGGAGACGTCCATATCCCGTCGCACCGGGAAGGGGAGGAGGTGCAGTGTTAACTCTATCGCCTTTGATGAGGGAGGCAATCCACTGTCGGCTGCGCTGTTCTCTTTCACCCAGCGCCTGTGCGGGAGGGCCACCGACCCCTTCTTCCTCGCTGCCGTACGTAGTGTGGGCAGATCCGGCCTCCCGCCGCACGCCTTGCCACATCTCGACGATCCTAAGGTATAAGTTTCTCTGAAACCGTCGTTGCTCTAGCTGCATGTGGATCTTTTTTGATCTGTAGTCGAATCTAGGTCTTGGTTCAAAGAGGAAAGAAAGGTGCGGTGGGGTGGAGCATGAATCTAGGACGTGGTTCAATGAGGAAAGGAGGGAGGAAAAGTAGTATAGACTGGCTATCCAACTGCTTTGTTGGTCGAAAAGGGAAAAAGGGGGTAACCCAGTAGACACATCTGTAAGGAACCGATCTCTTTGTTGAAAAGGGAAAGAAACTGGGGGGGGGGGGTCGGTTAGTTTCTACAGGACTAGATTTGCTGCCCTCACATAGGAAAAAAGTTCAAAGAGAACAAATATGGGACCAACACAGATATGCTGCTTGGCTACATACTCTGCATCACCCATTTATACGTGTGGACACACATGGTGCTAGCATGTCCCATACAGCTATTTTGCTGTTGTTAATCTAAGAATGCCGCCGGAAAATTGAAGTAATGCCACTATTAAAAGTAAATTACATTTTTTAATGAATGTTGTTTCAAGAGAGTGTCTCTGTTAATATGAATCAATGCAACCGTTTTAGAAATGCTACTATCCTACTTTGTTTTCCATCCAAGATATGTTAGATGCTTCTTTCTATCACCGTTTGTTTCATCCTCATTTATTGGCAAGTAATTGTTTCCTTTTTTGCCTCTGTTAAAACAGGGGTATCGATTCAACTTGTTGTTATTGTGACATTTTGCTTCGCTACTCGAAACACTTATGTTTTAAGAGTGTTTTGTGCAGTTCAACTTGAATGTCACACCGGTGACTTTGCTTAATTTTGATGGAACTGCACAAAAGGAGATCCGAGATTTGTTTCCAGTGTTCCTGTCGAGTTGTTTCAAATCTTGGTCTCAACCACATGATATCTATTCAACTTGTTGCTATTGTGACATTTTGCTTCGCTACGCGAAACACTTTGCTTGATTTCAGTGCAACTGCACAAAAGAGATTGGATTTCCTATTCGTGTTAGCTGATTCGTATTTTATCCCGGTGTTCTCATGAAAGGTCAGTACATGCCTTCATCCACATGAGTGTGCAGTGTGCTTTGAGATGTTGTGCTACCTCTATTGGTACTGTTTTAAATAAATGTTGAATTGAAGCTATTGTATTTCTGTCTTTTCCCATTAAGTAGTGAACAAAAATGGGACCAACCCAGACATGATGCTTGTTGCTTTGTTACAACAAACTCTGCATCACCCCCTTTATAAGTAGATGGAAGCACATATTGTTGTTGCGCCCACTCTCCCCTAGAACTGTTTATGCTTTTCGTTAATCTAATGCCGCTGGTAAAATTAAGCAATGCCACTCTCAGAATTAACTAACTACTGAATCTTAGTTCAAAACTGCAACACTTGTTAGGAATGGTTCTGTCCTGCTTTGTAGTTCTTTCTACATGTTTAACCAAGGTATTGTTAAGATAATGTCTCTTTAAAAATGAATCATTTGCATTGTTTTAGGAATGGTACTTTTCTGCTTTGTCGTTCTTTATACATGTTGAAACAAGGCATTGTTAAGATAATGTCTCAGTCAATATGAATGAATCACACTGATGGAGAATTGCTACTCTCCTGCTTTGTTTCCCATTAAGACAAGTCATCAACTGTTATTTCTCAGTAATTGTTTCCCTTATACCTATTGTTGCTTACAGGGATATCAAAATTAATGCTCGGTTTTATTCTGACTTTGTTTTAGTTGAACTGCACAAAAGAAGCCAATGTGTCCAAGGCAAACTGCTGCGTTACTGGGTCCAGTTGGTCGTTCCACTTTGCAGAAAGAAGCAGTCACTGGTTGCGGTACATTACAGAAGGAATGCCGAGAAGCTTTACAGAGTATTATTAGACACCGGTGACATGACTAGTCTGCAGAGACCATAGGCAATTTAACAACACGTGGAGTGCCCTGGGCAAAAAGTTCCCAAACAAGTACAAGAAGCTACGATAGGACACGATCATAGGCATTACATATTTTGAATGGGAAAAGCTTGTCAAAGTTTAATCATTGATGTTAGCAAGAAAACCTTAGTTTAATATATTGGAATTGGAAAACCTTGTCAAAATTTGCTCATTGATGTTAGCCAGAAGACATGCATTTGATATTTTTGAGTGGGACGCCCTTGCTGTGAGTAGCGTTGAGTGTTTTTTCCTATTCCTGTGTTCAGTTTAGAAGTAAATAGTTACTCTGCTGAGATATTCCTGTGTTAAGAGTTTGTTCTGAATATTGTCTATGTAATGCCAGGCCTTGTGTTTGATTGCAAAGTTCAGCTTGGAATGTTGTGGCATGCGGCATCACGAGCTGTTCACCGTGCCTCCCGAGAATAATGCTTCGTATTGTTTTGCATGTTGATCTAATGCCAGTGATTTGCTTGTTAAGAAGATCATCCTCTTTTGTTGTTTCCGTGCGTAAGAAGTTCATCGTCTGATGTTTCATTCATAGCCTATACGACATGTCGGGTAGGTTAGACGTGAAACCATATGATCTTCCGACCAACTCATGATATTAGGCCGTGATTGGATTGTCATTTTCCAACCAAAACCGCTTGTAAAACTGACGCTTATAAATTAAAGCAGATGGTATTGGGGGAAGGCGCTTGGTTGGTCGATTTCGACTAGTAAAATATCGGAAGTACTTCACACACGATAAAAACGCTGAACGACACTCAGACGATTGCTAATCCAGCCATTAGCTGCTATTTCAGCCTTGCCCATGGATGGCATGATACGCACGTCGTGCATGTATCGTCTGGTAATGTCGTCCATATAGCAGTGCTCGTAAAATATACACTGGTCTCTCAAATTACACGCGTAACCCGCCGGTTTTACTTACAGACCTCGGGCCTTCCGATGACGAGTAAATTACACTTGTATGTTAATACAGGTTTGAAATAAACCAGAGCTCCCAAGCGCGGCCTTACCATTTCATGTCGTCTTAGTTTCTCTAAGGTGCTCATAGGTGTCCGATAATCCTGGCTTCCTGAATGAGCAGCGGGCGCTGTATCAGACCTCCGTAGGGCCCGCGAGGCCCTCTCCGTTGTCCTTTGAGTTGTTGCGCTCGCCGTGGCACCAAGCATTGTTAACATGGTCAACGAACATGAGGATTCAGGAGATGACTTTATTTTGACTGGATGACACTAGGGACCCACTAGGGCCATAGCCGTACATACGCAAGTGCCTCCTTATTATGTACAACTATTTTTATTGCTTTCTCCTAGTTTCCTGACATCACGGTCCCACACCATTGTCAACCTATGTAGTCAATATAAACGAGAGAATTGCACAAGGTGCGGCCGACAGTTGGGACCAAGCAGCTCGAGCAGTATTTGTGTTTTTGAGGCGTGAGCATTGCAGAGTTTTTCTTGGCGATGATTTCGTTATTGTTCAGAGGAGAGAAGGGTATTAACTGGGTGGGCTGTGGCCCGTCTAGCCCACGCCAGATATTCAGCCTAGATACTACTTTTTTCAAGATGAAAATGGCTAGCCCAGCTATACGTCTTTTTGAGGAATACCCAGGCAAGGTCAACTTCTTATTCTCCGCCCCGCTGGGCTGCAAATCTTTCCTAGGAGGGATGCATTAGGCTTAACAGGAAAATGAGCTTTAAAAATAATAAATGGGATGTAATTATGAAAACTGGGCAGTAACTATAAAAAAATGCACCAAACACGAAATTAGTTTATAAAATATTATTTATGGATTTTGAAAATCTTAAATTTTCATTGTTGCGCGCGCAATGCTTCGTTGGATTTTTACGTAATACAAATTTATATTTAATCTGACTAGAAATTTCGGGATAAAAATATTTCGGATCCCATCAAAATGTGGGAAATTTTATTGAATTCTGTCTTCAACGATTGGTTGAAATTATTAATCGTTGTCCTAGCTAGAAAATGGGATGTACTTTTAACAAACTGTAAATGGGCTGTTGTAAGTTCCATTAGAATTCAAAAATGGGCTGTACATTCTTACAAAACGCAAATGGGCTATAAGTTCTCTGCCACACACTTGTGGGCCTACTAAGTGATGCGTCCCCTAAAAAAATAAGTTGACGTGTATGCAAGGCTTTGTCAACTTATTATAGTCAACACACAGTTCTAGCAGTAGTGGCCGTTGGATATCTATCCAACACATGGCGTGCTTCTTCTTCAATCTCAGATATTCTTAGCTTCGGCCGCCCAAAAAATGATTCCTCCTCCTGACATCTGGGGCGCACCGTTTCGGAGGCTAACCTGTGGGCCTACTAAGTTGGAGCGTACCAAGGGCTTCGTCAACTTAGTCAATATAAACGATTCTAGCTTCAGTGACCCGATGTCCATCCAATGGCCGTAGTGCTTCTTCAACCTCTGGTCTTCTTGGTCCAGCCGCCAAAAGCAGCGCCGGTCGTGCCGCCTGCTCCTGCCTCATGTGGCCGGCTGTGCTACCGCGGAGGCCTCACCGCCCCCATACTACACCCACCGCTGGCCAGGCCATCCCTCCACTCACCCACACCCCCTATTATTCTACGGCGACGACAGCCTCACACCGCAGCCGAACCAGTGAACCCTCGTACTTCTCTCCGCGCGGGCTTCCACTGCTGCGTGTTCCCCCGCTCCGCGTCGTCCCCTTCCTAGGCGTCGCCATCGTCCACCGCCCTGGTGCTCTCGGCGCGGCGTGGTCAACGTGGTCAACGACTGACTTCCATCGGAAGAGTAATGTACGTGGAGAGGCTAACAACTAGGTCCACGGCGGCCGCAAGGAAGTGCCTCCTTATTACACGCAAAATAATTATTCCTCCACCTGATAGCAGGGACCCACCGGACAGGCCACCTTATTTCGCGAAAAAACGTTTCCCCCCTGACTGTTGGGACCCACCGGATGGGCCACCGTATTTCTTGAAAAAAACGTTCCCCCCGCTGTTAGCTCGGACCCACCGGAAGTGCCTCTTTATTATGCAAAAAAAAAATGAATACTCCCCCTGCTAGCTGGGACTCACCTTGGTGGGAAGCTAACTTGTGGGCCTACTAAGTTGACGGGGATGGAGGGCTTTGTCAACTTAGTCAATATGAACGATTCTAGCTCCAGTGACCGCACGATGTCCATCCAACGGCCGTAGTGCTTCTTCAACCTCTGGTCTTCTTGCTCCAGCCGCCCAAAGCAGCACCGGTCATGCCGCCTGCTCCTGCCTCCCGTGGCCGGCTGTGCTGCCGCGGAGGCCTCACCGCCCCCTACTATTCCCACCTTAGGCCAGGCCCTGCGGTGATGGCAGCCTCACACCTCAGCCGAACGAGTGAATACTCATACTCCTCTCCGTGTGGGCATCCACTGCCGCGTCTTCACCGGCTCCGCATCATCCCCTTCCTAGGCCTCGCCATCGTCCACTGCCCTGGTGCTCTCGGCGCGATGTGGTCAATGTGGTCAAGGAATGACTTCCATCGGACGTGGACTGTACGTCGAGAGGCTGACAGCTGGGTCCACGGCCGCAACAAGGAAGTGCCTCCTTATCACGTGGAAAATAATGATTCCTTCACCTGACAGCAGGGACCCACCGGACGGGCCACCGTATTTCGCGAAAAAACGTTTCCCTCCTGACTGCTGGGATCAACCAGCTACACCTTCGCACGCAAGGAAGTGCGTCCAGGCAAAAAAAACCCAAAACGATTCGTCCCTCTGACTGCTGGGACCCACCAGCTACATCTTTGCAGGCAAGGAAGTGCCTGACAGTCGGGACCCACCTGGTCGAAGCATACGTAGCATTGTCATTTTGGTCGCGAAAGTGTACGTACATACTGGTCGATGTAGAGGCATGCACGTGTCGTAGTAGAGGCGCGCACGTGTCGTAGTAGAGGCGCGCACGTAGCATATACACGTACGTACAACGGCAAGGGTGCAAGAAAGAAAATACGACCACATACGTACATACGGGCAGGGTCTCGAATGCCTACTCGCGCATACGTACATGGCTGGGGCAGAACGGAGAAACATCGTCGTCGTCGTGTTCATGGGGAGCCAACCGGCTGGCTCAAAACGGAATGCGTGGTTGTGTTCATCGGGAGGGCTTGGATGGAACAGGCGATGGAAACGAGGCTTGGCGTACCGCACAACGGAGGAAACGGACCTCCTACGTTCGGAACGGGGTCCTGTTGATCGGGAGGGGTGTGGCGTACCGCAAAACGGAGGAAACGGACCTCCTACGATCAAAACGGGGGTCCTGTTGATCGGGAGGGGTGTGGTGTACCGTAAAACGGATGAAACGGACTTGTGTTGGAGTGCTATGGTCGAAACGGGGGTCCTGTTCATCGGGAGGGGTGTGGCATACCGCAAAACAGACGAAACGGACTTGTGTTGGAGCGCTACGGTCGAAACGGAAGTCCTGTTCATCGG